>NC_059367.1:10110000-10115000 GCF_019703515.2 Myxocyprinus asiaticus | reverse complement strand
CCCGTCTCCCATCGCACAACACAGCCATGGAACACTCAGTTTCTATAGGAAGGAAACACACTGCGTGCCGGTGCTCCCCATTAACAATCAGCTCACCTAGATACCACACGCCTGAGATCGATTAAGAGAGAGAAAGAGAGAGAGAAAGACAAAACACACGCTCTACATATACACAAACAATACGGCCATCGCCATACTACCTTTCCGTGACATAAACCCTGAACTCTCGGTTGATTAACCCAAAACTTGCTTACTCGCGGTATGTGGGTTCCAGAACACCTGCGCGGGGTTAGTTAACTCAACCATGAGTTTAAAACTCAGAGTTTGTGCGCGTTCTCGGTGAGCTCAGAAAGGCATTCTCAGCAGATCACAGAATCCACGAGTCACCATGGAAACAGATGCTAAGAAGAAAGGCAGGCCATATTTCAGTGAAGCAAAACATGAAGTTTTAATGACTGCAAACTATAAAGTTCTACCGTACATATAAAAGCTTAATTCAACATTAATATTAGACCTCTCTCGCCTACATTCATGTTTAATAGGTCGACCGTTATGTTATTTGTTTGCACTGAACTTCATTGTAAGTATTAACATTCATATTCTATTAATATTATTATAATAGGCTATAGGTTTACTATATATTTTATTGTAAGATTAATTTTAATGGTATTTACCATGATCTGTGCATGCTAATTTTATTTTACTGTATGGCATGTGAACTGAATGTAATTCCTTTATTTTTAATACCATTTGATGTACCCAGTTGGGGTTTCTAAAAACTTCATATCACCTTTAATTTCCCACAGTTGCTGATGGTCTCATTGTATTAATAGACCCTCTTTCAATTGTAGGATCTCCCACAGTTGTCATCATTTTCCATTGATTTAGTGTAATGTTTTTTAGTAGGCCACACATGATTATTCATGTGCATTATAAGATGAAGAACTGCTGTAACAGAAGTGGACAGTGATAGGAGTTACATGTCCATTGTGTTCTTTTCTCATTTGATGTGGCATTAAAACTTGTCATGTTGTGTTGTCATGTACAGTAGGGTCCATCTGCCTCCACCTACTTGGTACAGAATTAAATTATGTTGTTTTAATTGAAGATCATGTGTCTGACTATACATTATAGATGTTCATGATCTCAGCATTAGGGAAAAGTAACTCATCTCTTCCTTGTTAATAGGAAGCTGTAAAAGGTCCCTATTGAAAGGCAGAACAAAAAAATGTAATTTAGAGATGGACCATGTACGGTTTCTGATGGAGTAGAGGAGGCTGAGCATCAGAAAGATACATATTTTTATTGAATCACCTGACCACCAGCTAAATGAGGGCACTGTGGGTGACTCTAAATGACAGCATGTCTCATTTATATTTTCAGATAATAAAGAGAGTGCAATGAACAAGTCTGGAAATGTGTGCATTTATATGTACAGTAGCCTACATGAATTAGAGTGATAAGAAATAAAATCTCTAACCTCTATATCTGTGGTCTGTGAAATTATCACGTTATCTAGTTAGTGAAGAAGAATAACGAGTGATTAATTGCTTAAGCTTTTAATTGGTAGACATTACCTACATACTGATACTATGGAATGTCATTTTATAAATAACATTAATATTCATTGACTGAAGGAACTGTAAATAGAATGTGGGTGCTATAATAATTATATTTATAATTATTATAGCACATAATTATTATAATAATATAATTAGCATATAATTATTATAATAATTATAATAAATATATAAAAATGTATAGAATAAAAATGATTTATTAGAAGGGCTAAATATAAATACATAAAGCCCTGTCTTCACAGTGAAGAGTGTGGGGGAGTTTCCAATTGGTCCTGTGTTAAAAAATATTACAGTATTAAAACCTTCCCATTAAAAGTTAAAGCACAATGTACACAGTTTGTTCGATTTTGAATACAAATCTGCAGTGTGAGACTGGAAATGTCGGAGAAAAGAAGATTTGTGAGGTAAAGATTGCAGTTTACCGTAATATTGCTTTAAAAGTATAATATTGTGCTTAATCTGAACTTTCTCACCCACTGTGCCGCTATTAAAAGGGCACGCATGTGCTGACAGCCTCAGAAACGTACTAACATCTACCTGAAATAAACTAACTCTGGAACAAAACCTACTCCGGAGCAGGTTATGTTCAGAGAGTAAGTTGCTATGGCTACTAACATACCCTGAAAGTTCCCTCAGTTTTTGGAACAGAAAGCTTTATCCGCTTATTCTGAGTAAACTTACCCCCGGGTAAGTCACTGAACCTGCTTTCTGGAATACCCCTCTGGAAAAGAACGTGAGCTGCAGAAAAAACTGCAGACACTAAATGACACTGATAACAGCCACAACAAACATTTATCATAAAATTCAAAATAACAAATTCCAGCGCTGCATCGCAAATCAAAACATACACATATCAGAGGAAATAGAAACTTCTATTCACGAATTGGAGATGTTTCATCCAGGGTTGCTGCAGAGTTTTTAAAATCAAATGTAAGAATTAAGACTTTTTTCAAGACCAGTAACCTGTACCATGAAGCCGTTTTCGGTGGTTTAGTTTAGTTTGCCTTAATCCCAGGTTTTAGGCACCATGAAAGTTGGTCTCTGATGCTATCAAGTCACTCCCCCTGTCTCTTAATGCTAAATGTAGATTTTCAACAGATAGTGTTGTATTTTATTTAAAATGTAATTACTTTTCATTTACCCTCTTTAGCCATAGCAAAAATATTTTTGAAAATATAAACATAATATATTTGACTTTTTATAAAACAGCCAGTAAGATAATCATTTTTAAAATATAAAAAGCTTAAGATTGCTATGGAAAGGGGTGAACACCACCCAAACCCCTTCTTTCTTTTATGGACTCGAGATGAATCATACATTATTTTAACTGGACGAGAGACGTTCCATAAGTACTGATGGTTTCACACATCATCACTTGGACGCTACACTGTGTGTATCACTCAGCTTGTGTTTGCCGTTCTAAACTAAAATGTAAGAGCAGTGTAGATGTGTTAAGAGCTACTGTATATGTGTCCCTTTACATGTAATTTTTTGACATTACATATGTTAGCCAGCAGGTGGTGGCAAAAGATAATTTTTGTGTGTAATATGAGCAGTCAGTTGACGTGAAGTCAGCGTCAGTCAGTGTTTACATACAACAGCACTCTGTGATCGCTCGTATTACTACTACACTACTAAAGCTAGAAAATAGCTTTAAACGGCTTTAAATGAACAACTTCAGCATTACGGCTCATCACAGCTGAGAGACACAACAGACTGATTAATAACACAAACTCAAGGCGCTTACCTGTTACCGGACTTTCCACATTGGAGAGGACATACTGTTTAAAATGGCAGAGAAGATTGCGGTTTGTATAGTGAATGACTCTTGCTCATCGGCTACCATGAAATAGAGAGGAATACCCCCGCTTGGATGGCTATTTTTCCACTGAGAAAGCTGATCTTCAGAAAGCTGACAGCATCTCTGTCTGGGAGTGGCAACAAGTGATGGCACATGCTCCATCTCTCTCTCTCTCTCTCTCTCTCTCTCTCTCTCTCTCTCACACACACACATACACACACACACACACACACATACACATCCATACTTGTTTATACAATAACTTGGTAGAAACAGCACAAGCCTACAATACTATTTCTGAAGTAACATTTTTGAATTGCTAACGAAGGCTTGGATGCATCATATGGTTTGAACCAGCTGCATTAAATACCTCAGTGCATCTCCTCCTCATGGACTGCACCAGATTTGCCAGTTCTTGCTGTGAGATGTTACCCCACACTTCCACCAAGGCACTTGCAAGTTCCCTGACATTTCTGGGGGTGAATGGCCCTAGCCCTCACCCTCTGATCCAACAGGTCCCAGATGTGCTCAATGAGATTGAGATCCGGGCTCTTTGCTGGACATGGCAGAATCACGCACAGAACGAGCAGTATGGCTGGTGGCATTGTCATGATAGAGGGTCATGTCTGGATGAGCTTGCAGGAAAGGTACCACATGAGGGAGGAGGATATCTTCCCTGTAATGCACAGCATTGAGATTGCCTGCAATGACAACAAGCTCAGTAAGATGATGCTGTGACACACCACCCCAGACCATGACGGACCATCCACCTCCAAATCCATCCCGCTCCAGAGTACAGGCCTCGGTGTAACGCTCATTCCTTCGACGATAAACGCGAGTCCGACCATCACCCCTGGTGAGACAAAACCGTGACTCGTCAGTGAAGAGCACTTTTTGCCAGTCCTGTCTGGTCCGGCGAAGGTGGGTTTGTGCCTATAGGCGACGTTGTTGCCTCAGTCAAATACAAGCCCTCAGTCCAGCCTCTCTCTGCCTATTGCGGACAGTCTGAGCACTGATGGAGGGATTGTGCATTCCTGGTGTAACTCGGGCCATCCTGTACCTGTCCCGCAGGTGTGATATTCGGTTGTACCGATCCTGTGCAGGTGTTGTTACACATGGTCTGCCACTGCGAGGACGATCAGCTGTCCTTCCTGTCTCCCTGTAGTGCTGTCTTAGGCGTCTCACAGTACAGACATTGCAATTTATTGCCCTGGCCACATCTGCAGTCCTCATGCCTCCATGCAGCATGCCTAAGGCACATTCATGCAGATGAGCAGGGACCCTGGGCATCTTTCTTTTGGTGTTTTTCAGAGTCAGTAGAAAGGTCTCTTTAGTGTCCTAAGTTTTTATAACTGTGACCTTAATTGCCTACCGTCTGTAAGCTGTTAGTGTCTTAACGACCGTTCCACAGGTGCATGTTTATTAATTGTTTATTGTTCATTGAACAAGCATGGAAAATATTGTTTAAACCCTTTACAATAAAGATCTGTAAAGTTATTTTGATTTTTACAAAATTCTTTAAAATACAGTGTCCTGAAAAAGGGACATTTCTTTCTTTCTTTCTTTTTTTTTTTCTTTTTTTTTTTTGCTGAGTTTATTTCTATTGTGCAGTTAAATAT
>NC_059367.1:10091063-10109500 GCF_019703515.2 Myxocyprinus asiaticus | reverse complement strand
CCACCATGGGACTGGGTGAGGATCGCTGCTGCTGTGCCTCCAGCCTCATGCACATACAGATGGAAAGGTTCACAATAGTTTGGCAGACCTAGAGCTGATTGGGAACTTAGACTGTTACGCAAGTACTTGAAAGCACCCCTGAGCGTGTGGCCTCTCTCAATATCTTGTCGTACAATGAGCAGTTCGGGACCCAGGCTCGACAGTAATTAACTAAGCCCAAAAAACTTTGCATTTGGGTCTTTGTTGTCAGATGCTGAAAGGTGGTTATTGTTTTGACTCTATCTGTGGAGAGACAAACTGTTCCTTTCTGCAGTTCATGACCCAGATAGTCAACTCTCAGTTTCATCCATTGCAGCTTGTCTTTTGATGCCTTGAAACCAGGATTTCGTCAGCGTATTGCAGCAGACAGGTCTGTGGCGGCAGCTTGGTGTCTTTCAAAGTAGCGTGCACTACAGCAGAGAACACAGCAGGCGAGTCTCTAAATCCCTGGGGCAGTCTTGTCCACATGTGTTGTCGGCCTCCGTACGTGAACACGAACAGGGGCTGCATGACAGGCGAGACTGGCACACTGAAAAAGGCAGAACACAGATCAATAACAGTAAAATAAGTGTGGTCTGCTGGAATAGAATTAATAGTTGTGCACACATCTGGCCCCACAGGAGACAATGGAACAATTCAATCATAAATTTTCCTCAAATCTTGTGTTAGTCGCCACGTACCATTAGCCTTTTTGACAGGATTAATTGGTGTATTTTATGGTGAATGGGTTGGTTTCAATATACCTTGTGACAGCAACCATTGTTATTACTGGACCAATACCTTCTTCCTTTTCTTTTGAGAGTGGGTACTGTTTGCAGTATACTGGTATGTTAGACCAAAGTTTAGCCAAGTATGGCCTAACGTCAATTAGGCCACCCTCATCTTTGTGGGCGGCCCACAATGCATCAGAAGACTTCACAAACGTTGAGCTGAGCACTTCACCACAAGTTCCTGTACACACAGACTGAAAATGCTGAGGGGAACATGAATTTCAAAGAGTTAGATTCAAATGATATCTTGGCACTAATTTTGTGCATCAGATCACGCCCCAATAAGCAGAATGGAGAGTCAGGTAAAATGACAAAATCATGCATTTTAAATAGAGTTGGGTCGTCTGGGGAGTCGCATAATATGACGTTTACCATAATTGATCCAGTAAACAGCCTTCAGATTTGTACACAGAAGTGTTAAAAATCCATGCATTTTAGTTTTATCTTGTTACGGTTGATGTTCAAACCTTGTTTGCTCATGTAACTGTCAGCTGTAATAAATTATATCCTCATTAAAATACGATACATAATAAAAGTAGATTTGATATAGTATATTTGCCCTGTGTTAATAACAATATATAGGAACTTTATTTGAAACAAATAAGGGGTGATAAATAAATATCAATACAACAGGATTAAAAATAGACATATATTCATTTTAATATCCTATATATATTTTGAATGTTTTGAAACTTGACACCAGGCGATGCATCCTGAAAACTGCACCGTTAGATCGGTTTCATGCTGAAGAGCCACTTAAAAGTAAACATTTTTTTCTCTCTCTCTCGTAAATGTAAATGAGTGTAAATGTCAATATCATAGTGTATGTCGAAAGGATTGAAGTCTGTCAATCCAAACATGAGGGTATGTGGTTATGGTTATGTTTAGGGTAGGTAGGGTAGTGTATGTTAGGGTTAGGGTATGTAGGGTACGGTAGGGTAGGGAAGGGTTAGGCTTAGGTTTGTGCAGGGGGGAACGCATTCTGACAGCGGAGAATGTTACCGTCAGATACTGGTCCCCCCCATACAGATCTGTTGGTGGGAAACAGATCCCGACAGGGAAACAGAGTTCGACACAACAACGGCACGACACACCTCGATAACGCTGGTCATGACATCCTCTGTCTTGTTCTCAGACAGCCCATAAAGCCTTAAATCCACCTCCTTCCGTAATGCTCTGCTTCGGACAACCTCTATTCCAAATTTGCAATCTTCTGTTCACAAGTCTCATATTTCTATCTGCGCACGTCTATTTCAATACGAAAGCCACCTACTTCGTTGTATATGTAGTCCACTTTCTCCCTTAGATCTTCGACAAGGATTGCTTTCTCAGAAACTTTGGATTCGATTCTGTCAGACCTTTCGTTAATTAAGTTATACAAGTCCATCAGAAAAAGCTTTTATTTTTCTTACTCTCAGGACTACTCGTTCCATATTTCTTATTCTTGTCACTGTTTGCAACCTTTGCGTAGGAATGTACTTCGCTTTGAGATCGTTTTTCTCCTTTTCCAGCCATGGCTTCCAGTACCTGACAGTAGAGTTCAGTCAGAACAACTCTTAAGGTAAAAAATTCTAAGAAACAGTGTAAATGTCAAGAAAGGTAAAAAAAAAACAAAAAACAGTTGGATCAAATATTTATAGTTGTTTTGGACGTCAGTTCATATATAAAAATAATATTCGCAAAGGGTATGCCGGGAAGTTCAACTCATGCAGTAATATTCCATTCAGTGAGGGAAAAATGATTCCTGCAAATATTGTGAATTTGCACACAATAGCCAGTGCAGATTTTTGTGCAGATCATCTCTGGCAAAATGAGAACAAACTGAGTTTATGCTTTTTTTTTTTTTGATGGCTGACTCACAGCTGTACACCTTATTTAGCCCGCCCCTTTTCAACGTTCCGCGCATCAGTGTTTTGTCTCTTAACTACCGGTTTGCACTGAAGCTACTGAGAAACAAGGTCGTATCAACGCACGGGCTGAAGCCATGGGGCCCATTTTCCCCTATCCATGTTCATGGGAGGAGCACATTTAAACTCTGTCAGCGGGAGACACGGTTGTTGACATGGCGACAGTGCGCAACCGTTAAAGTCGTCCATGTAGTGCTTGTTCAATGCGCAGCAGTGTGTGTAAAGATCTACAATATATCCCACCAAGCACCAGACGTCATATGGACGTTGTTTTTTGGGCTAAATCTGGTCGGCCCGTCATGGCCTTAAGTTAGCCCAAAATTAGTTGTTGAAAATTGGGCTATTTTTAGTCTGTCTGATTTAGTCCAAATATATCCCAAGATGAGGTCTGTTTTGGACAACATATAGCCCTAATACAGCCATCAAAATAAGATCACATTGCAGCAAGTGGGGAATTATACCACGATGAAAACGTGTGTTGTGTACACTAAACCAAAATTTGTCTTTCTGAACATTTTGAACATAATTACGGCTGTTCAAATTCTTAAATATATTTATATAAATATGTTTAAAACATACCATACAAATAACTTGACGTTACTGCTCTTCAATATAAAATGTATTATGAACTGTGGAGCGTCATTATGAAATATAAAATGTGACGTGCACACACACACAGAGGATATGAATTTCAGGTGATAGCAGAATGCCAGAGTGGCGTGTTTTGACCACTCAAAATAGTTGCAGGTGGGCATGGAACATTAGTTCAGTATATAATCTAAGCATTTTCCTGTATCCCTTGGTGTTACAGGGCAGTCCAGCTCTATAAGGGAGTGCTCCAACTCTTCCAGTCACCAATCACACCATGGAAGTGATAGAAGATGCTCCACTTCTCGTTTTCATTCACCATTGGGTTAATCTCCTGGCTGTTACTACTCAAGACATGCTCAGAGAATATTTTGAAGTGTTTATTTTATTTATTTTTTTTTATTGTACATACAATAACATGCCCCTGAACGGTCTGGTGGATGTATCTGACATGTGTCAAATGATTTATTAGTACTTTTTTGTCATTTGTCTTATTCTGAGAGTATTTATATATATGATATAATAAATTCATGGTTGAAATTAGATTGAATTCAAGTCATTGAAACAGACTGAAAAAGACATCTTTTCAACTTTAACTTTGCATCCAAATTTAGACGTAGGAGGACGTCTTTTTAAAACGTTTTTTCAACGACCTGAAAAAGATGGCTTTTCACCTTTCACTTTTCAACCAAATATCAATGTTGTTGAGATGTCAGGCAAACTTCTATATACACCCCCAGATCATCACCGATCCTCCACCAAATTTCACAGTGGGTGCGAGACACTGTGGCTTGAAGGCCTCTCCAGGTCTCCGTCTAACCATTAGATGACCAGGTGGAGGATCGATGATGATCTGGGGGTGCTTCAGCAAGACTGGACAAATTCGTCTTTGTGAAGGACGCATGAATCAAGCCATGTACAAGGTTATCCTGGAAGAAAACTTGCTTCCTTCTACTCTGACAATGTTCCTCAACTCTGAGGATTGGTTTTTCCAGCAGGACAATGCTCCATACCACACAGTCAGGTCAATCAAGGTGTGGATGGAGGACCACCAGATCAAGACCCTGTCATGGCCAGCCCAATCTCCAGACCTGAACCCCATTGAAAACCTCTGGAATGGGATCGAGAGGAAGATGGATGGCTACAAGCCATCAAACAAAGCAGAGCTGCTTGAATTTTTGTGCCAGGAGTGGCATAAAATCACCCAACAGCAATGTGAAAGACTGGTAGAGAGCACGCCAAGACGCATGAAAGCTGTGATTGAAAATCACGGTTATTCCACCAAATATTGATTTCTGAACTCTTCTGAAGTTAAAACAATAGTATTGTGTTTAAAAATTAATATGAACTTATTTTCTTTGCATTATTCGAGGTCTGAAAGCATCTTTGTTATTTTGACCAGTTGTCATTTTCTGCAAACAAATGCTCTAAATGACAATATTTTTATTTGGAATTTGGAAGAAATGTTGTCAGTACTTTATAGAATAAAACACAAATGTTCATTTTACTCAAACACATACCTATAAATAGCGAATCAAGAGATCATTTAGCAGTGGTCTCTTTAATTTTTTCCAGAGCTGTATATCTTTGCAAAAGTAAGATTTAATTTAGATTTATTGAAATATGCCTACATTTGCCAAGTATAAAAAGTTGCTTTGCCATTTACCAAAATGTGTTGCTTAAAACGTGTGAATTTTGTTTACTTAGGTTTACAAATTCATTATCATTAATTTTAATTAAATATATAATTTATTCTGAATTCATCATATGTTCACCATTTAAAGATCACTCAATTCAATTTGTTGGAAATTTGTCTAAACTTGAACATTTTAAATCTTAAAAACTAAATATGTATTTTTTTTAGTGTATAATACAAGTTTCTTCTGCACTGAACATTAAAAGGATATTTTTTATAATGATTAGGGAGCTGGTCCTCCCTTTGCTGTTATGTCAGCCTCAACTTATCTGGAAGACTTTGCATTAGATGTTGGAACAGGGATTTGTTCTCATCCAGACACAAAAGCATCTGTGAGGTCAAGTACTGATGTTGAGCAATGGGGTCTGACTCACAGTCTGCATTCCAATTCATCCCAAAGGTGTTTAATGGGGTTCAGGTATGGACTTTGTGCAGGCCAATCAAGTTCTGCCATACCAGACTCAGTGAACCATTTTACTTGTGGGATCTTATGAAAGTGCTATGTTGAAAGTTGCTTAGATCTTTGGTATGCCCAATTCTACTAGAAACATTTGTCCAAGGAGATTGCATAGCTATATGCTTCACTTTATAAACATACTAATGGGTGTAGCTGAAATAAAACCAGTTAAATGGAAGCGGGTGTCCACATACCTTTGACCATTAGGTGTAGTAACAAAAATATCCACTCTCAGTGAAATAAATTCACTACAACACTGGTTCTCAGGATGGCAACACAAGCTAAAAACAAATATTATCAGCCCTGTGTTTATCAATCACTATGCACGTTTAAATACTTGATAACAACATTGCAATTATGTGCACTGCATGCATAAACCTATGAAATCGGATTTTAACAATTCAGTGGAGTTAATTCCTGTACCGGATGTCTTCAGTCAGCCTGATGCACAGTCAGCACATACTGCACACCAGTGCCAATCTCTCAGTCTCTCCTGGCAAACTCACTCAGATGTGTCAAATGTTCTTACCTGGAGCCATCCAAAATCAAATAACCTTAAAGTGCCCTTTGTTACATCCACAAAGCCCTGTATTTGATCAAAGGTATTTTTAAGGCCAGTAGGGAAGAGTCTGGCAAGATATGCCACTTTTTACATTGTCTTTTAGGTAAGAAGAAATGAGAGGTAAAACTAATATGGCTAAATTATATTGCAGTGTGTCTCAAACACTAAAAAAAAAAAAAGTTTTTTTTAAAAAAAAAAAACTTTTCTTTTTGTATATTTATGCATTTCAATTTCATAACAAAATTCCATCCAATTAAATTATTTTTTAACAAAATTAAATAAAATGTAAAATATTTCATAGATTTCTGCCATTTTATTTGATTAAAGATAACTCAATTCAGTTTGATGGAATTTTGTTATGAAATTTAAATCTTAGAATTATTTTTGAGTGTACCAACTGAAATAAGAAAAGTCTCTAAAACCAGTTCTCTTGACCAATGGATTTTCATGTCTTTCAAGTTGTTCATGATTACTAGATAAGGATTTTAAAAGATCATTTTATAGAAATCCCACTCACAAAAAACTATTTCTAGCTGATGAATTTTAGAGCTAAGTATAACAATAAAACCTAGTCACCACAGAAATGTCTATGACTTTAAGATTTTGTTAATTTCCATTTTTTTCTAAGTCCGGAAATGTTAAAATTCCCTGATATTTTCAGGGTTTCTATGGGAATCCAGTATAACACAGGGCCGCCAGAGAAATGACTTCTCAAAAAATGTGGTCCACTTTAGGGGTAAGCTGTCCCAAGTCAAAGGGTATCAACACAACATTTTCAGTGGATGGTTTTGAAATATGACAAAGAGACAGTTTGGACTCTTTAGCTTGAACAAAGGTCTGGAAGGCTTGAATTCAGAATGGAAAAGGTTACATGTTGGTATAAATCAAAGATACACCTGGTAAGCACACACCATCTTCCAAGTTCAGAATCCCAAAAACATTCCTCAACAGTGTTCTTCAACACTGGCTGACATCACATCCTCACTTTCTTCATCTCATTATATTAAAGGTGATGTGTGTAATTTTTTTCAGACGCTAAAAAATATTATATGTAGAGAAAAGTAAACAATTTGTGGTTGTTTTTTTGCCTGAAATGTATTAACGCTGTGGCACTATGAAAAGTTTGCTTTGTTTAATCAACCCAACAAAGAAACACTGGCTAAGACAATGGCGTGAGATTGGGGCGGGAATACCTCTTTTGCCAACCAAAGGAAGACAGGGGAAGTGTTCAGTGTTTGTTGACGCTAGTGATGCAAAAATTACATACTTCACCTTTTAGCACTGCAAGTTTAGTAATTAATAAAAATAAAAAAAACAATATGTTAGGTACGTAACCTCGGTTCCCTGAGTGGAGGGGAACGAGACATTGTAACTAAGTTGACGCATATGGGGGAGTGTCCTTCTACACGACCTAGTTGAAACCCCTCTACAATAATGGCAATTCTAATATTTGCTATGGTGTTTGAGCACCGCCCTTAAGTGTGAAGCTGTGCGGTATAAAAGCAGGCACGCAAACACTATTCCTCAGAATTTTCCAACTGACTGACAAAGAGCGCATTGTTCGCACCTCAAAGAACTCTGAGTCTTGTGGTGCGGCCAGCTTACGCAATGTTGTTCCCCTCATCTCAGGGAACCGAGGTTATATATGTAACCGAGACGTTCCCTTACGACTCAGTACACTTGACATCATGTCACTAATCTGACACATATGGGGAACAGAGTCCCATCACGCCGCACTACACAACATAACATTCCAGAGAGGAAACATGATGCCGCAGTCCCGTGGGACGACGACCGTCATGAGTATGCCACATGTGGATGACCCTCATGGTCAGCCAGGAGAGGAACACTCAGAGTATATATATATATATATATATATATATATATATATATATATATATATATATATGAACAATGGTCATACAGTATGGATTAACCCCTTCACAAACCCAGTTGGAAAGGAAGTTTATTTATAATGAAGTGGCTGTAAATTTGGGAACACAACAATCCGAATGCAGGCATGACAGGGAGCCCGTACTTTAAAAAAGGGGCATTAGTATATATTTGGCCAATAAAATAGCAAACGCTCTAGACAGAGAGGACTTGTTTTGAGAGAGATGTTATGTCTAAGTTGTAAAACCTTGCAAATGTGTTTTGAGTAGACCATACTGCTGCAAAACATATGTCTTATAAGGACACTGTTTGTCCCTGCCCATGAAGAGGCCACGCCTCTAGTTGAGTTTACTTTAACACCAATTGGGCAATTCCGACCCTGCGACTCGTTAGCCAGGGTGACCGTATCAACGATCCAGTGAGAAAGTCTTTGCTTGGAGATGGACATTCCTTTCGTGCATCCTCCACAGCACACAAAGAGTTGGTCAGACAGTCTGAACTAGCGTGTGCGCTCAACGTATGTGTGTGGCGTTCGTAAAGGGCATAACAAATGTAAGGACTGTTCCTAATCCGAATTAAATGGAGGAGGGAAAAAGTCATAACCGGCTGAGCAAATTCTGGCTGTGCTCCGTTCAAAGGCCACACGTGAAGGCTTTGCAGCTCTGGCTGGGGATGCCAAACCGTGCCTTGTGTTTGAGAGAGAAGATCTTTCTTCAGCGATATTTCCCATGGAGGCCCGTCCAGTATTTCTACCATCTCCAGAAACCAGGACTGATTGGGCCATTTCGGCACAATTAACAGAACTGTTTCCATTTCCACTCGGACTTTGCTGATGACAGAACGAAGGAGGCGCAACGGGGGAAAAGCATACTTGCATAATTGGGAAGCGGTTGTGCATAATGTGTGGGCTTTGAAGTGGGAAAGCCCTTATTGAAAAAGTGTGAGCGTCAGTTCGTTATGAACTTCCGGGAAGAGCAGGGCAGATCTGCGGAACGCGGTCGCTTGATGATTCACGAGCGAAGCGTCTTGAGACTCATGCCCTCACAGTGAGGGCAATCCATCTCTATGAGAGCTGTCTCTGTGTGGATGCAGCCCAAACAGTGAATGCAGCTCTCATGCTGATCTGACGGTGGAATGTGTCCCTCATATTAGAAAACACTTACGGAACGTCATCTTTAAAAAGACAAACACGTAAGCAGCTCTTTTAGTTTTATAAATATATATATATATATATATATACACACACACACATACACATACACACACACATATATACAATAACACAATAGCTTATCAGGATACAAAACTCCTGCCGAAGAGCTGCGGGGAATCGGGAAGCTGAAGCGGCCCGTTCACCATCGAAGCGTCAAGATGCTGTAAATGTTCGCCGGAACACTGCAGGGGAGCGGAGAGTCTTCTCGCTACCTTGAAGATCCCACCTGCTGACTCGTGTATGTCGACGGCGAAGTAGTAGAGGGCTTCTAGATGAATCGCTGTCGTTAATGAAGAAAATTCCGGAGGAATGGTGTTTGCACGCCCGCTTTTATAGCGGACAGCTTCGTGCCTTAAAGGGCGGGGCTCAAAAACCATAGCCAATATTAGAATTGCTGTAATTGTAGAGAGGTTTCAACTAGGTCGTGTAGAAGGACAGTCCCCCATATCCATCAGCTTAGTGATGCAATGTCAAGTGTACGTAGTCGTAAGGGAACTGTTCATATTGTACCGATGTACCGGTGCATGAGCACCAAACACAAAAAACACATATACATGATTTTCAGTTGACAATTTTCACGTCAGTTTCAGCCTTTATAAATCCCGAATTGTTTCTTACTTTTAAAGTAAGATACAATCCATGGAATTTAGGATTGAATATCACATACAAGCACTATAATCAAATGATTTGGCTCAACTATTCAATATCTCTCAAACAATGATAACACACGACGACCATATCTCCTATCATGTATGTATATGAAAGATGAATGAGTCTGTCTCTTGCTCACCTCGCCACATCATCTTATTTCTAAGTGACACTAGGAGTAAAGGATTTTACTGACTGTTGTAGTCATTTATCAATACTGAGTAATATAATTAGAGATTCATTGCACAATATAAAGCAAACATTAGTAAAGTTATGTCTGGAGCCAATTGTACCTGTAGATTAGTCAGTTGTTGTATTTGTGGTCATGGCCGCCGCATTAGTAGTGGTGCCCTTTTTGGTGCCTGTCACGAACTCAATCTAAAGACAGAGGAGCAAACATACATACGAAGAGGATAAATCCAGAAACACTTGTTGAAGCCAGAAAACGTATTTAAATAAAACCAACGCGTTTCGGCAAACAGGCCTTTGTCGGGGTTAACAAGGTTAAAAGAAAACTTATACAGAGCATTTATTTGAATGCAAACAAGTATAAGATCTAGCCAATGAAATGAACAAGATTAATCATCAGTCACCATCACATCACAACACATCAGAACACACCAATCTCAACCGGACCAATTAGACAGTTAATTAGGAAACAAGTCATTAGGAAAACCACACTTGATTACTCATCATAAAAAGCAATTCACAAAGAACTGTTATGTACAAGACTTTTAAATACTGTTAAAAGCTAATACATATCAAAATCCAATCCAAAAGAAAAAACTTATTAAATCATAAACATTCTTTCACTACCAACTCTTCATTCATTCCTAGAGGAGATAAACATTTAAAACAAATCCAAAATGCCTCACTTTTCTTACTAAAATGGTCCATGTTACCACCTTTTACAGAAGGTTGTATCTGTTCAATACCCAGAAACAATGGGCAGTAAATGCCCAGAAACAAAAGGGAAGACACAGGGTGGTTAAATTCCCAAAAGTGCCTTGCTACAGGGTTGGTCAAATCCCCTCTTCTAATAGCACATTTATGTTTTGTGATATAGTCTTTGAGGGGGTGGGAAGTTTTCCCCAAATTTGTTCCATGCATGCACCTATTTTTTGGTGAAGTTGCATAAGACTCATTAACCAACAGTAAAGAAACATACACAGTAAATATCAGTGAGGTTGTGGCTTATACAAACACCCATTACAACATTTTCAAGTTACTTCTGATTTTGCATAAAGTGGAGTGCCGCAGGGCTCTAACCTTGGTCCTCTCCTTTTTGGATTTTTCCAGCTTGTCCATCTCCACTTTCTGAGATTTGGCTGTGGAAAGGACAGTACACAAATGATTAATAATAGCCCTTCGAGTAGAAATGTCAACCTAATTTCAACTACCTTTAACACACTCTGAATTACATCCAGCTGCTATTTCTACCTCAAAATTATAACTGAGCCTTTAATTTCGCTGGTGTGTAAGGGTGTAATTTGTATATTAGGTGCAATATTTGTATTTGTTTATTTGTAAATCTGCATATTATATAATTGTGTTGTCTGAGATGTGTGTGCTGAATGTATCGTGCTGTGACCATACACCAAGAAGAATTCCTAATACATGTAAATGTATATGGCGAATAAAACTGATTCTGATTCTAATTTAAAGCGAAGTACCTAATGCCTCGTAATAGGAATCCTCCGACCAGCCATGGGGGTCAAACATGTCCTGTGGAGAAGTAAATGCATAAGGTTACAAAATCCTCTAATAAATCAGCAGTTAAAGGAGAAGTGTGTCATTTTTTTTCTATCCCAGCTTAATCTGCAAAGACCATTAAAAATTAAGTCCCAGTTTAAACACTGGGACTTTGTGGCGCTATCAAAACATCACTCAGTTTGATCCCAAACAGTTATTCATAGCAATACTGGCTCAACAAATGGCATGAGTTTGGAGTTGAGCTAGCTTTCTGTTTGAAGTGTTCGGAAAAACCTGTTAGAAAACTATTTTTGCAAATCTGTTTGGTGATGCTAATGGTGCAAAAAATATGCACTTCATCTTTAAGCTACAATTTGTTTCTCTTCAAATCAGCAGTTGAATTTAACATGGAATTTCAGGAAAGTATTACACTTACTTTTGGATAGTTGGTTCCAAGTTCGTCAATGCCACAGAACTGGATAAGCTTCTCATAAATACTGTAAACCCACATGGTTAGACTGCAAACCCATATAACAATTCCAAAGATAATGTGTTGCGTGTTATGTCTGGTGGGTCATAAACTATTATTATCTTCAAACCTTGGGTTGTGGAACTCTTTCTTCTTCTAAATATGTTTGTTCGTATCGAAGTCTTCATGTAGTTTCCATTCGAAAAGTTTAATTATCTTTTCCTAAAAACAGAAAAAGGGACAAAAGTAAATTATTTCTGACAATCAAGGCTAATATTCAGCCTGTGTTTGTGCATGATCCTGTTAAGCCATATTTGAACATATACTGAAGACAATGTAAGTGGTGCTTGCCCATGCCAACATTTTTTTTTTTTTTTTTGGGGACCCTAGATATGGCTCAGTTGCCTTTTTTTGTTGTTGCCTGTTTTATCATACACCAAGTGAAAATCGTAAAACAGATTACACAGAAAGGTAATATCACACGTGTGTTTTGAGGTATCAAATAGGAGGGGAGTAATCAACATTATGCCACAAATGCTGTTGATAGAGCTTAACTTGTATTGAACCCAGAGCATTCCTTTAAGGTTGGGGGTTTGTTAAAATCTCGAACCTTAAGTATGAGCAATAGTATGGTTAATACATTACTGAGGCTTGCCTTAGCATTGAACAACTGCATTAATTTCAGTGTCGATCTTAACTTAAGTCCAGTCTAAAATGGGCACAACAAAACTAGAAGAAAAAAAAACTGCCTGAGTCATTTTACTCCAAGTGGTGTTAGACACAAACAATGAATAAAGTCTTTTTATGGGTGCAAGTTTCTTGAACTAGAGGGTGATTTTTGACAACAAGACTAGGAGCAATTGGAGATGTGCCATTTCTCACTCCTCGATCTGTGCCCTGTCACATTCAAGAATAATAGGCCCTTTGTTGACAGTTCATTGAAATCAGTTCATTCGTACAAAATGTATTCCATGAAAGCTAGTAGGAAGACCAAATTAGATGAGTACAAGGCATTCAGGATCATGTCTGAGCAATAAAAAAATGCATAGCTGCAGGGACAGGATATTCACCATGACGAGGAAAAGCACAGCCCATCTAAGCTGGAGTGTGAAAACCACATCCATGTAAAACCTGCCCCAACAGCACAAACAGCGAGAAAGAGCCACAACATCAAATATTAAGAACGTAAAAAAAATTGTTCATTTAAGTAAAAAAATTATATAGTCACCCTTGTGTTGTTTCAAACCTGTATGATGTTATTTTTTTTCTGTAGAACACAAAAGGAGAAATGTGCCAAAAAGTATCATACGGAGAGGCAGCATCATGCAAAAAACAGAAGTTCTCAGTTAACGATGTCATTGTACATGTGCTATTTGCAGTTAATCGTAAATTGGATTTAGACAAAGAGAGTAAAGTTCAGCTGGTGAGGTCCTCATTATAATAATAATAATAATAATAATAATAATAAAATACTATTCTACTATTACCATTTCTTTCCATTTAGAGGTTTAGCAATTAGGGGAAAAAAAATACTGAGTGCAACTACATTTTGGCCTGTTCCTCACATAAAGCTATCTTATAGTTTAAGAAGACTTGGAAAATAGTCATATGAACTGCATATATGGGGTTCCCTGTCTGTCACTCACTCGACGTTGTGTCGATGTAGTGACACTAGGGGTCACTCTTGGGAGCCCGAGACACCTCTGGTCTTTGATAAAAGGCCAATGAAAATTGGCGAGAGGTATTTGCATGCCACTCCCCCGGACACACGGGTATAAAAGGAGCTGGTATGCAACCACTCATTCAGATTTTCTCTTCGGAGCCGAACGGTCATGCTCATTGAGCTGAATATCACTGTTCATTCACCTCTGCTGGATCTGACGGCGCATTTCAGCGGCTTCTCCCTCCTCTGCACTGGTGCACTGCAGAGAACGCCCCTGGGCGCTTCGGCAGAAAAACTAGAGAGTATATTTTCTGAAAGAGCATTTTTCCCCTCTAAAAGAGTATATATTTCTCTAAAAGAGCGCACACACGGAACATCTTTTTAAAGACGCGTCTTTCCAAAGATGCCTTTTTCGATTGTGTGTTATTCCTGGTTGCGGTCGTTATCTCTCAAATTCGGATGGTCATGATCGCTGTCTTTTGTGTCTGGGCGCGACCCACACGGAAGCAGCGTTTGTGAATGGTTCATGTTCTCACTCTCTCCAAGAAAGCAAGCCACCCCAGCGGCTCCCCGCCTCGGTCCTTCTACCTACGGGTATGAGGCCAGCGCGGCTAGCACTGGGGGCGATTTGGGGACCCCAATGGGATCGTCTCCGCCAGGTGTCCCCCCGTGGACCTCCCATTCCCCAGCACGCTCGTCTGCACCAATTGGGCTTCCGGATGAGTTCGCCGGCTCGTCTCATGGCGAGTCTGGCTTCTTGTTCGGAGTTCGCGAAGATGATGAGCTCTCGAGCGCAGCATCGGAGAGTGGGCTTGTACAGTTGGACGCAGAAGCCTCAGCTGGGCTTCCCCCTTCGGGGACGATCGCCCAGTCACAGGCTGATGCCGAAATGATGGACATGCTTTCCATGGCAGGCGCGAGCGTCGGGTTAGAGTGGAACCCTCCGCTCTCCCCTGAACCTCGCGGCTTGATGACTGGTTTCTGGGCTTGCGGCGCCGCTCAAAGCAGCCGCGCCCCGCTCCAGTGCCATTCTTCCCGGAAGTGCATTAGGAGCTGACGAAGTCGTGGGAGGCACCTTTCACTGCCCGGCCCCGACTCCGCAGTTCCCCCGATCTCACTACCCTCGAAGACGGGGCAACCAAGGGCTATACGGCGATTCCCCCGGCGGATAAGGCGTTCGCGGTGCACCTATGCCCGCAGAGCACCGCCACCTGCCGTGGATGCCCTAAGCTCCCGTCCAAGCCCTGTAGGCTCACGTCGTCCCTGACGGCTAAAGCCTACAGTGCTGCTGGACAAGCCGCCTCTGCCCTGCACGCAATGGCTCTCCTGCAGGTCGACCAAGCCAAGGTGCTGAAAGAACTGCACGAGGGCAGTTCAGCCCCAGATTTGATGCAGGAACTGCGCTCGGCGACCGACCTCGCCCTCCGGGTGACAAAGGTCATGGCGCGGTCTCTCGGGCGGACGATGGCCACACTAGTGGTCCAGGAGCACCACCTTTGGCTCAACCTGGTCGAGATGGGCGAGGCCGACAAGACACAGTTCCTTGCTGCCCCCATTTCCCAGGCGGGCCTATTTGGTGACACTGCTGGGCAAAGTCCTCGACGGTGAAGCAGCAGATGGAGGCAATCCGGCACATCCTGCCCCGGGGTGGCTCAAATCCCACACCCCGTCTGCTCGTCGCCAAGGGTGTCGCCCCTTCAGCCCGGCCCCGGCGTTGAGCCCACCACAGGAAGCTGACGCCACCAGTCTCACAGCCGGCGCCGAAGAACCCACGGAGGTCCTCGAAGCGCCCCTGAGACGGGCAACCCAGGGACGAGGGAACCCACTCACGTGGAGCTGGTAGGAAGACCACTCCATCCCCCGCTGGTGGGCCGGGTGGAAAATCTTTTGTTGCCTTTTTGTTTGATTTCGTCACACGCCCAAGTGTTTGCAGTACCCAACAGTTCAGCAAAAGAGCGGCTTCCTTCCTCCCTGGGTCACATACCCGGTGCGTACGGTCGTCACCATGACTACCGTCCACGGGCTTTTTCTTGCAGGATTGGCGCTCCAGCGGTAACCTTTTCGCCCCTGAGCACCCAGCTGTGGCACACAGCCGCCCCGATGTGGCAGCCTCCACAGGTTACGAGGACAGGCCTCTTCCTCCCCCGTCCCAGGCTGTTCCGGGGGTGGTCACAAGGAGCCAGGTAAGTGCTTCGAGGTCCTTAGACTCACCACGGCCACAATGTGCTGTGGCACCTCGCGCTTCGCCCCGCCGCGAGGCCCCACCTGCCAGTACGTCCGATGACGTTGTCCCCTTGGTCCCCTCGCGCAGAATTTGGACGTGTGCTCGCGCTTTCCAATCCGTCGCGGTGGCTGATCCGGACCGTCTGACTCGGCTATGCCAGGCGCCCGCCCAGGTTCAGCGGTATTCACTTCACCTTGGTCAAGGGCGAAAACGCCGCCACCCTGCGTGCGGAGATCGCTACCCTCCTACGGAAGGACACGATAGAACCTGTCCCTCCAGCCGAGATGAAGAAAGGGTTTTACAGCCCCTACTTCATCGTACCGAAAAAAGGCGGTGGGTTGCGGCCAATCTTGGACCTGCGAGTACTGAACCGGGCTTTACACAGACTCCCGTTCAAGATGCTGACGCAAAGACGCATTCTGGCGGGCGTCCGGCATCAAGATTGGTTTGTGGCGGTAGACATGAAGGATGCATACTTCCACGTCTCGATCCTTCCTCGACACAGACCCTTCCTGCGGTTCGCGTTCGAGGGTCAGGAGTATCAGTACAAAGTCCTCCCTTTCGGCCTGTCCTTGTCTCCTCGTGTCTTTACGAAGATCGCAGAGGCTGCCCTTGCCCTGCTAAGGGAGGTGGGCATTCGCATTCTCAACTATCTCGACGACTGGCTAATCCTAGCTCACTCTCAAGACGTGTTGTGCGAACACAGGGACCTGGTGCTCTCACCCCTCAGCCGACTAGGGCTTCAGGTCAACTGGGAAAAGAGCAAGCTCCTCCCAGTTCAGATCATCTCTTTTCTCGGTTTGGAGTTGGACTCAGTCTCCTTGATGGCGCGCCTTACGAGCGAGCCCGCCCAGTCGGTGCTGGCCTGTTTGAAGGCGCTCAAACAGGGTACAGCGGTTCCACTGAAACTTTTTCAGAGGCTCCTGGGGCATATGGCGTCCTCGGCGGTGATGCATATGAGGCCGCTTCAGCACTGGCTCCAGACTCGAGTCCCGAGACAGGCATGGCGCGACGGGCATGGTGCCACGGGACACACCGCGTGGCCATTACGTCAGTCTGTCACCGTCTTTTCGGCCCTTGGACCAACCTCTCATTTCTACGAGCAGGTGTTCCTCTAGAACTGATCTCCAGGCGCGTCGTGGTCATGACAGACGCCTCCAAAACGGGCTGGGCACTGTTTGCAACGGGCATGCAGCCGCGGGCCTCTGGACGGGCCCGCGACTGCATTGGCACATCAACTGCCTCGAGATATTGGCAATTCTGCTCACCATGCAGAGGTCCCGGCCGTTGATCTAGGGCAAGCACATGTTAGTTCGGACGGACAGCACGGCAGCGGTAGCATATGTCAACCACCAAGGCGGTCTGCGCTCTCGTTGTATGTCACAACTCGCCCACCGTTTCCTCCTCCGGAGTCAGCAGCACTTCAAGTCACTGCGAGCCACTCACATCCCGGGCAACCTCAACACTACAGCGGACGCGCTGTCACGGCAGGTTTCCCTCAGGGGAGAGTGGAGACTCCACGCTCAGGTGGTCCAGCTGATTTGGAGTTGATTCGGAAGGGCACAGGTGGACCTGTTCGCCTCCCAAGAATCCTCCCACTGCCTGCTCTGGTATGCCCTCACCAAGGCTCCCCTCGACATAGACACGTTGGCTCACAGCTGGCCCCCTGGCCTACACAAACATGCGTTTCACCCAGTGAGCCTGCTTGCACAGACCCTGTGCAAGGTCAGGGAGAACGAGGAGCAGGTCGTCCTGGTAGCACCCTACTGGCCCACCCAGACGTAGTTCTCGGACCTCACGCTCCTCGCGACAGCTCCCCCTGGCGAATTCCCCTGAGGAAGGACCTCCTTTCTCAGGGACGGGGCACCCTCTGGCACCCGCGCCCAGACCTCTGGAATCTCCATGTCTGGTCCCTGGATGGAACGCGGAAGACCTAAGCGGTCTACCACCCACAGTGTTAGACACGATCACTCAGTCTAGGGCCCCCTCTACGAGGCGCCTGTATGCCTTTAAGTGGCGTCTATTCACTAAGTGGTGTTCTTCCCGACGCGAAGACCCCCAGAGATGCGCAGTCGGATCAGTGCAAGGGCTGAATCCCTCCAAACTGCACCTCGTTCCCACATGGGATCTCTCCGTAGTTCTTCAGGGTCTACAGAGAGCCCCCTTTGAGCCTTTGCAGTCAGCCAAGCTTAAGGCACTCTCCTTGAAAACTGCCCTCCTGACTGCGCTCACTTCCATTAAGAGGGTAGGTGACCTGCAAGCGTTCTCTGTCAGCGAAACGTACCTGGAGTTCGGTCCGGGTTACTCTCACGTGATCCTGAGACCCCGACCGGGCTATGTGCCCAAGGTTTCCACCACCCCTTTTAGGGACCAGGTAGTGAACCTGCAAGCGTTGCCCCAGGAGGAGGCAGACCCAGCCCTGTCGTTGCTGTGTCCGGTGCATGCTTTACGCATCTATTTGGATCACACACAGAGCTTTAGAACCTCTGAGCAGCTCTTTGTCTGCTTTGGTGCACAGCGGAAAGGAAGCGCTGTCTCCAAGCAGAGGATCGCCTACTGGCTCGTTGACGCCATAAATATGGCATATCTTGCCCAGAACATGCCGCCACCGGTAAG